>NW_025963879.1:20000000-20022342 GCF_023055435.1 Haliotis rufescens | reverse complement strand
CGCAGCTTAGTTCAACAGCAAGGAGATATCACTCACAAAAGAAAATATTATTGGGCCCCGGATTGCTCATCCGCAGTCATCCTTCAGTTGTTGCCCTAGCTCATTGAGATCCGAGGCGCTACAAATGTGAGAAAACAAGTGGCTTCCGACCCCCTATTCGCCATCGACCGGAGATCCCCGATCAAAGCCGATTGTTTAGATAATTGATTCCTTACCTCAATTAATCAATATTAAACTATTTTAAGGTTAGTCTCAAATATGGCTCTCAATAGCGGGCGGCTGATTGAAACAATGTCCAAGTATCTGGCAACAATGAAGGGTAATTTAGCTGGAATGCGGGAAGAGGCAGCCTCGATGCCGGGACATCAGCCTGTTTCAAGAACGCTTAAGTCATGCGGTGTTTTGTGAGTCAAAATTAAATTAATTAACCCTTTTAGTTTAAATGATTACACAATCTGATTTAGAAAAAAAAGCTTAGATGGTTATCTTGGTACAACTTGGCAGCGGATATGAATATAAGATACTGAAATTGTGTTTATTGGAATTATTTCGTGTCAAAATCCGTTTTTGGTTCTGAAAAGCCACTAATAAAAGATTGATTGGCTGGTTACATAAGTTTTCTTAGCGTAAGTACCCCTTCGGGGTATTCAACAATAATTTTGCCTCGAAGTTATAATGTCAAAATATAACCTTTTATTATCTAAACATGTGATTTTTTTGCCTTTTTAGCTATTGATTGAAGTTTTTTTAAGCGGGAATGACTTCATGTGTCATTTCATTGTCCACACAAGATTAGTGGTTAAGAAATAAATCGACCTCAATTTAACAAACACAAAAAATACAATGCTTGATGGCCATTTTAGGGGCAAAAACTAAAGGAAAAAAATCCATTTTCTAAGACGGCTATACTGGGTGCAAGACTTGTAAGTGCACGTTGCGTTAAGATCAAAGAAAAAATTATTACTACCAAAATACAACATAACTCCAGATAGTTTTCGTGGCCAATTTAGATCGAGAGGTACAATATCATAAAATTGCCCATCAGCGGTACACGGCACAAAACCAGTGGTTTGAAGGGCTAAACGTCGGGGAAAAAATGGCATAAATCGATGTTTTCACCGAAATTTATCCGGTTTGCCTCAACATCTGTGCAATCAGAAGAAATAATGCCTTCTTCCCTCTATAATCATATTTGCACGGCTTCAAATTACCAAAATCTGAAATAGGCGGTCAACGGGGAGCAATTGCATGAAACAACATCCGTGGACCAATCATATTCCCCGGCCTAATTGTAGGTATTTGATAAATTTCATATCTTGCCCCGCGGGTGAGCGCAGCACCCAGTCTAATATATGAGATTATCGATGGTTCTGCATTATACGTTACGCACAATCTCTACTTTCGCTGGATTTAGAGCTACCAAATGACCACTAGACTAGCGTTAGACGTAAAGACAGACCGATCCTACGTTTTCTATAGGACCACCCCAGCTCTACATTTAAGACTAATAAAAAGAAGTGAGCAAGGTATATATAGAATTATATTGTTTTGGCTTGGCGCTGTCACCGCCTCCTAATGAAGCATACAGCCTCGCCTTCTAGACCCGCGGGCAACTGCGCAATCTGGCCAATTTGAAGGGTCACCTCGCGTGAGTTGCGAAATAAAAATAATCTTCGATAGCAGAGATCGATGAAGAATAGCATAGCTGGCTGAGTAATTACACTGGAAGATGTCATTTTTCAAAATTGAATTCAGAACTGGGTGATGAGAGTTCGATATGGCGACCCACAATGCGCGCTTCTAACATCACGACTATTCTCTCTTCTAATGTCATGCACCTCTATACGCGCTTCTAACTCTATAGTGCCCGGATGAAGGCGCAAAAACCGGAAATAGACACAAGAGGAGGTGAACACATAACAGTAATTAGATTAAGTCAAAATCTTTCGAAATTCCCTTTACATTGTATTATTTATACAGTATTCTGAAATAGATGGTGAAAATATCAATGTTAGTTCAGAGAAATGTAAATCATTTTCTCGCCTTCAAGGAAATGTGACATCATGGAAGAGTCAGTGGTGAACGTTCACCAGAGTGATTGCTGTCGCTGACATCATTTTCTGCGGAGAGCTTTGATGAACTAAATATGTCTCCATGAAGGAACGTGAATATTGTTGCAGAATTCAGATATTTCAACGTGAATCCTTTCATTCAATCAACCCAACTTTTGAAACGGTTTTTTTTCTGAAAATGTGATATGTTTTGTTTCGTTGATTTTTAACGCCGCATCCAGCAATATTCCAGCTATTTGACGGCGGTTTGTAAATAATCGAGTCTGGACCAGACAATCCAGTGACTGACACAATGAGCATCGATCCACGCAATTGGGATACGATGATATGCACCAATCAAGTCAGCGAGCCTGAACACCCGATACATATGGAGAAAGTATCTATCTGGAATAAAGATTGTATACACGTTTAAATGTATCGATTACCTATTCGCCTTATCACAATACAATTATTCCTCGGTCTTGTCATAAGATCGACTTAGCTGAAACAGGGTAATTTAGTTGTGTAAGGAGCCGATGCCACTTACCCTTCTGTTTACATTGCTTGTTATTTTACGCCGCACTCGGCAATAGTCCAGGTATATAATGGCGGCCTGTTAATAATCGAGTAAAACAGGACATTCCAGTGATTGAGATCATGAGCATCGATCTACGCAGTTGGGATACGATTCTAGTTACATTGATGTAAGGTCATTGGAAAATGTGTCTCAAATACATGTAAGATCAGTAAATAGGCCATGATTATGTTCACTGGATGTTGATTCTCAATATGGTATGGACACAATAGTACATTTTCTTAAAGCCACGGGGAACACTGACTTAATATGTGGTATTGTTTCGTTGATGTTTGTTTTTTAAATCTGTAAATAGAAACTATGAAATTGTGTCATTTACTTGTCAGCTTCCTTGAACTGGATGTATATCACTGATATTTACTGAATAAACGTTTGAGATAATTTGTTTGTCATGTTATACTAATAGCTGATTTTAACTAGTTTACATGAGAAAAGTACTGACGTCTATACTTAGCCAGAGCAGATCTGCCACAATGGTGTAGCCCCCAGTGTAGAGTGCTACCCTCCAGACATTGAATAGATCTATCAATACAGAAAGAAGTAGATCTGTTCCCACAGACAGGGGTAGATCTGTCCCCATAGACAGGAGTAGATATGTCCCCACAGACAGGAGTAGATCTCTCAATACAGACAGGAGACTATCTGTCCCCACAGACAGGGGTAGATCTGTCCCCATAGACAGGAGTAGACCTGTCCCCATAGACAGGAGTAGATCTGTCTCCACAGACAGGAGTAGATCTCTCAATACAGACAGGAGTATATCTGTTAATACAGACAGGAGTAGATCTGTCCCCACAGACAGGAGTAGGTCTTTCAATACAGACAGGAGTAGATCTGTCCCGACAGACAGGAGTATATCTGTCCCTACAGACAGGAGTAGATCTGTCCCCACCGACAGGAGTAGGTCTTTCAATACAGACAGGAGTAGATCTGTCCCTACAGACAGGAGTAGGTCTTTCAATACAGACAGGGGTAGATCTGTCCCTACAGACAGGAGTAGATCTTTCCCCACAGACAGGAGTAGGTCTGTCCCCACAGACAGGAGTATATCTGTTCCCACAGACAGGAGTAGATCTGTCCCCACAGACAGGAGTAGATCTGTCCCCATAGACAGGAGTAGGTCTGTCAATACAGACAGGAGTAGATCTGTCCCCACAGACAGGCGTATATCTGTCCCCACAGATAGGAGTAGATCTGTCCCTACAGACAGGCGTATATCTGTCCCCACAGATAGGAGTAGATCTGTCCCTACAGACAGGAGTAGATCAGTCAATACAGGGTATGTGTGTGTGAGAGAGAGAGGGTGTTTGAGGTGTGTGTGGGTGGGTGGGGGGGGGGGGGGGGGGGGGGGGGGAGGGATCGGGTGGAGGATAGAGGGTTTTGCGTGACACTTACGTTTATAAACATCCCGGAATCATCTGTGAATAACTATTCCACGTACTGTAAACAAACATAAGTAATTTATGTTGGGTTAATGTGTGTTAGCTTAAGGATTGAGAAAAGTGACTAAACAAAAGTAAAACGTTAAAAAGAGTAACTCACTTAAACAAAATGGACTACTTATAGTGATCCTATAAATGAGAGTTTTCAATAAGTTTGTTTGTGAAAAGAAAAATCCTCTTTTTCCATTTTAGTCTCCATTTACTTGTCCACTGGCTCTTTCTTCATCGTCTTCGACAGTACCATTGTCTTTGATAACAGTTGACGTTTCGTGACCCCCCACCCATCCCCCTGGCATCTGCTTCGAGATATTTGTTGCGACTTTGTCTTATATCCGCATGTCGAGAAAGCCATGGTGAAGGTAGCGGGAGTTATGTGAGCTACCTTTCCTATTGTCACATTCACATTAAATATCAATATATTCTTATACATGTACATATTTCAATAAATTTCACATAGAACAAAATTGAGGACATCCTTTTGGCCGATGTGGTGTCCGATGCAGTTCCCTGTTTTGACTTGTGTCATGTGTTAACGTGTTTTAGGAGAACACTTGACCTGCCTTTGCCTGTGTTTGTGACGGGTGCTACGGTGAGTCAGGGTACGCGAAAACATCTTTCATCACTATTTCATAGTAATTCATAAACCCATGATTATGGTAAAGTCGAAACCGAACAGGACTCTGCTTGTGGCAGAGATTTCGTGTGATTAGGGAAGTAGTCGGTCGCTGTTATTTATTTGTCAACAAACTTCTGAAATCAACAATTCAACACGATCAAATATCACACACTGTTACCCTGACAACATGTCAAGAAACCTGATATGAGGAGTTAAACAATTATGTCAAATTATCAATCCGTCGTCTCGTCCGTCAAAGGACTGATAGACATCACAGACTGTCCTCTCTTCGACCGCTACTATAGTTGTGTGTGGCTGCAGTTACCATAACTCTGCCAGTCATGTCCCTTTCCATATGCGCTCTGGCAATCATAACTCAACGCTATGCCGGTCAATCGCCAACCATCTATCGATCCAAATATCGCTATGAAAAGGGATAACACGATCTAATGCACATTTCAACAGCATTATTTCGGAAATGAGTAATTGGCGATCATTTCATACATGATATATAGCTCTCTCTCTATCAGTTTTCATACACCGAGCGATAGCACTGTTAAGCAATTGATCGCCCGACCTCAGCCGCTCGTCGCGTGAAGGGGGCATCCTGGGTTATTTGCTCTAACGATCCGGCGATGTGAAGATATTATATTTTGAAAGAAATGTATTATATGAGAGCAAGTAATGATGGCAGGTCAAATGTAATAACTGTCTCCCGTCAACTTTCATCAAGCGCTCTCGCTACGTCGGCAGCGCGGCAACGGAGCACAATGGATGCTCCCGGAGACTGGTGTAGCGCTGGTTGGACGGAACGTGTTCGTGACGTCAGGGCAAATTGTATTACCCGGGAAAAATTGTCTTTTTATGCTTTTTTCACAATTACAAATAGGAAAAAGATACCATTTCTCCCGATATGACGAGTACAGTCCATTGTTAGAGTAATTAGATTATTTTTAAGTGTTGCCAAAAACGTAAATGGGTATTGCGTTTTCGCCTGCGAAGGTTAACTTCTTTTGGAGAGAAATATTCTCCTAAAATAAACTTTCCAAAATTGTATTATGTTATATTCTAACACTAACTTTACGGTGATCATGGTAATTATGTGAAATAATAAAACTCGACCTCCAGACCTGACAAGAGTTTATAAGGGGAACTGATAGGCAAGGGGGGGGGTGTCTCCTTCATCAAACTTGGATCAAATTTCATGGGTAACAAATGGAAATTAAAATCCTTTTTTCAAAAGGGTACATTGCATTTTTTGCGCCTAGGTTCGATTCAAAACCAATGACAATGCAAAGTCGAGACTCGGAAGGGTTATGGATGGCTTCGTTTATCTCGAGACAGCGTCTCTCTCGTATTGTCTTTTAAACTTCGAGATAGTGAGAATCCATTAGCGGCTTATGTTAAGTCATCGGCGTCAATTCAGATCAAGAAGAATCAGTTTTTAGATTGAATTAAACTGATTTGGAAAGTCTAGAAGAAACCAAACCTACTAATCAGGACTAAACATGTTTATTTTGTTGGAGTTTAACGTCGCGCTCAGCTATATGACGGTGGCCTGTAAATAATCGAGTCTGGACCAGACAATCAAGTGATTGATATTGTGAGCAACGGTCAAAGCCGTCTGGGGACGATGACACAATTTGACTTTTGTTTTTTCGCCTATTTGAACAGTTTTTGTCCGTTACGTGTTTGGAAAGCCGATATAATGCAGGCATTAGTCGTTTCCATCAAAGAACTGTGGGTTCTAATCCCTGTTTCGGTCTAATCATGATTTTTGGTTTGTCAGCACCAGACCCGTCTAAGTGGGTTTTACAATCACTTCGGGCTTTCCGATCAACATTGTTAAAAGCGGCGGGAAACCACGCATTACTCAGAAACATATGTTCCCGACAATAATCGTACAACTTGTTTTCAGTCAATTTCAACACAAGGCCGTTAGACGACGTGTTCTGCTCCAAGAATGGGTACAGTGTATGAGTGAGTATGGTTTTACGCCGCATTTAGCAAAAACAGTAATATCAGGGCGGGGACACCAGAAATGGGCTGCACACATTGTACCCATGTCGGAAATCGAACCCGGGTCTTCGGCGTGACGAGCGAACGCTTTAACCACTAGGCTACCCAACCGCACCGTGCAGTGTATGAAGCATATCCCCACCGTGCTATGACACGATCAGTGGAGTCAAACTAAACTTCCACACAAACAGAATGTACCATGTAGCGGTCCTAACCGATTTGGGTGCCTAAAACATCATTTGTTTCTCTGGCGCATTTTCTCAAAAGTGAGGAGGGCGGTAGGACTGTATTTTTTTATATTGAAGGGAGGAAAGCTTTTAATTCTTCTCCCCGCAAGAATACCGACAAACACGAGTTAGCACACATTGGACCGTGCTGTTTTATACAATGTAAGTTGTCAAGCATTTCATTTTATGGATCGTATATGGATCGTATATTCCATATGAGAAGGAAATTTTTAAGAAAAATGGCAATTGAAGAGACTGACACACATGATCTAAGTTTCCCCCTTTTTAACCTTAACGAGGATGAAATCCTTTTTTACATGAGGGTTAGTGTGAGCGAATGACCTGGACTTGATAGCATTATTGGAACTCGGGTCTTCGGCGTGACGAGCCAGCGCTTTAACCACTAGACTAACCCATGCCCTTTATTAGAGTAGAAGCTATACAATATTTAGCAATATTTCAGCAATTTCACGGCGAGGACACCAGAAATGGACTTCACACATTGTACTCACGTGGGAATCGAACCCGGGCCTTCGGCGTGACGATTGAACGCTTTAACCACTTTGCTACCCCACCGCCACTCCTCTGTCCGTGAAAGTGAATTTGGTTTCATCGATTCATTTCTTCTAATTCGGGGCTCTAAGTGTATCGAGAACATTCTCCAATGTTTTTTATTAAAAAACAACAACATTCATTGCATCTTTTATGTGCTCCCGTTCACAAAACTGTTAAACAAAATAACTGACCGAGAAGGCGTATATAGATCTCAGACCCGACTGCGACTTTCATAGCAAATTAGATTCCCGGGTTTTGATTCCCGGAAACAGTCGATGATTGTCGAACAAAAACTTTGATGATTAGTACGGGCTGGACGTGCGTGACCTCTGTCGGCAGCGGCGAGAGGTCAAGGGGGCAGCTTAGATGAGGATCACCCTGGATAGTGTATATTGATTAGGGGGGATTGGGACTGTAATTGCACATTTTGTAAAATATCTCCATACACTCTCACCAGGGGTCGCTGTGAGGAATAGCGCCCTCGTTGTGACGTCACAAAACTTGACAGTTGCTTCCGTCGTTAATAAATGATAGCAGTGTATCTAATCAATAGAACATTTCGGACTGAACTTGATGCAATAGGCGTCGATTTAGTTAAAATGTTAAAGAAGACGAACTTGCTTTTAAAATGGGTATTATATCTATCAACTGAAGTATTTTGTTTACATTAAATTATTTGTTCATTTTGCTTCAGGAGAAAAAAGTATCCGAATAAAGATAGTTGTGATTAACCTTTCTGATACATGACTTGAGGTTAAACGTATTATGTTTGTTTCAAATGTGCAACCGTGACACGCGCATCTGGGAATAGCCTATATGATATCTCGTCCATCTTGTCAACACGGGTCCACTGTATCGGTGCGTCCTCGAGTCTGATTAGACGGGTAACTAGTGTGCCCAGTGAGGATGAATGACTATTATTTAGCACTAGCGAAATACGGCATGCACGCCAAGCAGTCCAATACCACAGAAACACACATCATAAATTACTGCGCAACACACATCAAACATTGCCCTCAAACCTATTTCTTATTTCATCTGGATGAAAATATTTGGGTAAAACGGTAATAAAATATTTAAAAAATTAATCTCAATTTTACTGATTTTACCTAGTTTCCCTAATCCGTCAATAATCCATATTGTACAAAAGGCCAATATTGTATTTTGTGAAACTGTCACTCTCAAGTGTTTTTTGTTTTTTTAATTTATTTTGTGCGTTTGATTTGCTATTACACATCTACTAATAGACATCTGAATAACAATAACAGCTACGATAAATGTTCTCTTTAGAAAAATAATTAGTTGAAATGGCCAAAACAAAAATTTCAAAGCGTTATTTACGAGTATTTCAATTTCTTGACATCCTTTGGGTCCTTTGTTTTAATTTCCAAATCGTCCCAACGCATGTTTTTTCAGCATTGTCTATAGTTCAAGTCTTATAAATGTGATATTTTTTTCTCCCGCGAAGAGTGTAATTTCCTCGCACGGTGCCTGCCACTGCGTGCTCCTGCTGTAGAGCCCGGCTCCCCCAGTCTTTAATCAAGCCGGTCCGAAATGAACTTGCTTGATGAAATTCTCTAAATTACAAAATGTCACTTTGTCAATTTACTGTCTTGTCTTACGAGATCAATAATGCAGAAAATAAAAACGTAAATTAGAGCAGCGAACGGAGGAATAAAATCGCAATGGCGAAGCAGACGAAACTACGTCGTCACTGCCAAGCCGATTTGCAGTTAGTTTTTGACAAATTCTCGCCATTTTATGTCTCAGGGCTGTCTACGGGAAAGCAAGCGACAAAATTCAAGTTGTTATGATTTTAAAAGGAAAAAGTGGGAGATGTCCACGAAGCGTGAACGCGAACGTGTCGCGCACGAGAGGGGGCGACAGTCTTCGATGTAATCTCGCGTGTGGGGGGTAACACAGCGAGAAAATCACATTAAAACACCGATGACGTTTGGTTGTAGCCTGAGAAGCGGAGCTGATGTGATCCCGTCAGGAAATTTCTGTTGACGAGTATTTGTATTAAAACCTTACAATATTACGTTGAATAGACTACAACGCAGTCACTCAAAAACCCATCTTCGCTTTCGGTTACAATGTAAATTTAGACACCATATGAAAATCCAATTTTTCCGCCCTGGCTCTCGTAAGTGAGATTGCCCGTGTTATGGGCGATGCAAGATGACAGGCAGGGAGAGATATTGAAATTCTAGTCAGGCTGTGCATATTGCTATATTCTCGGCTAAATCAGCCATGATTCCCGTGCATTAGACCGCTTGACCTCTCTGATTAACCTATAATTAATAAACAACCTTGTGTCAAAGCCATAGAAAAGCCTAAGACCGAGGTCGCGTAACGTTTCCCGCCTAAACCATTTCAGTCGAGATGAAAGTACTCTCAACATTAAGCCTATGGGTGAGGAAAATGCCCCTTCTCTTTCGATAGTGAGTCTCTACAGATCTCTTCTCATATCGGAAATGTCCAAAACGGCTCGAAAGGGTGCATATTAAGTTACCAAAGTCAATCGGAACTACGCCGAAATTCAATTGCATGTATTAGTCACAAGTGAGGGTCGAACAACGATAGAAACCCAAGCTGTCTGTGGCGGAAACTACCCGCGATGCTACAAAGAAAATATTGAATTCCATTGCTCCGAAAGACGTGGGGAAAGCCACAAATTTAATTACTTCCATCACGTAGAAATTCCTAGGTATTCCCTGGCATTAATTTTTAATCTTCACAATTGGGAATTATTCCATCTTAACGTATCTCCTTTCCCACCTTGTATCAATATGGTTTGGGGGATGCCCCGGATAGGAAGATACAGCGCATGCTCAATTTAATTAGACGCAACCGAGAAATTAACAAGCAAGTTATTCGTAGTGCAAATAGCCCGTTTAGGGGCGGGGAAGAGGGGGGACATTTATCAGTATTCCCCTCTCCTTGTGTATCTGTGTAACGATAGACAGGCTAGTTCTAACCAGGTTCTGGGCAGCAGGTCCTTTATATCCTCCCCCAAATGCTTCCCGTCGCCTCGTGTTTGGATACAATTTAATCGTTCCCGTGAAAACGTCACCCCTGTTCCTCCCCCGCACTTTTGACTCTCCCGACAAACCGGATCGGACCTCTGGGTGATCCCCACCCCCGAGACCGTAATATGACGGGGGTCAGCGCCATTGCCTCCCTATTCTCGCACTAAATAATTTCTGCAGCAATTTGGACGTTGATAAGGGGGGTTTCTGTCTATGAAGTAATTAATTGTACAAGATATCTGAAATTGACCTAAACACGCACGAAGTCTGCGAACTATCACAAAGTTGGGTATCTTCGGCTGAAGTTTATTTTCCCGACCCCCCATTTAAACGCAGACACTCCCCTTCTTCAGGGCAACCCATTCCTGTATATATAAACATCGCAAGTGTAGCGGAAACTACGTTATATCTTAAGTTATGCGTGACTTAATTACTTTTTTTAAACGCTTATTGTTAAAGGTAGAGGACACCTTCTATCAGCCTATCGTCAAAATGATCCTTAAACAAAATTATTTAATGACAAGAAATGAACACAAATGAAACTTTAAGTGTTTAAGATACGACGATGACCAACATAAGTTATTTTAATATATTTACTAATATATATCTTATTAATATTACCTATAAGTCATATATTTATATTAATCCATTACGTGTCCACCCTTTTTTGACAGCCTCTTTAATTTAATTTGATATTTTTTCAATAAACGCACCGATTTTCCCGTGAGCATATTTGGTCAGATCGTATGTTTGGGACCCATGTTCTTTTGTTCTTGAAGCATTTGAAGAACCGCATCGCGTTAACTCGCCGTGTTATACCACGGCAACAACATCTTTAGGTAACAGTACCAGACACTTTTATCAAATCCTTACTGTTATATCTGGCAAAATAAATTACGACAACAAGGCTTTCTTTTGTGCATCACCATTGGGTGGACAGTTAGACGAGACACGCCATCACAATGCTGCTAAAGTTCGCTTGAGGTTCATGGCCGATTAAAATATTTCTGTTTTCTCCTCTTCACCTTTTCCACTCTCGATTGTAAAACAACATGTAGTATTTGTCTGCAGACAGATTTGCATCATCACCAGAGCTAAGTGCTTCAGACGAACACAAGTAGCGGCCGTCACAACCGCTCGACATGGAAACAGCCCTAGATAGTTTTAATTTTGTTGTCAACTCTCTGCCTAATCGCCTACCCTCCCGCCACTATCTGTGCCCCGGGGTCATTTAGGTGGCGTTATCTTAGGGACTACATCGCGAAAAGATACATACGCGCTGACTGGCGGAAGCTTTTCCTGCACTGTGTGCCCTGTAGAGGCCTCCGTGTATTGAATGTTCGTTGTTTGTTTGAAAGTAAGTGAATACTCGCGTTGCATAAAAATAATTAGGTAAACTGAAACCAAATGACTGTAATAAAACTTTAAAGTTTAAAATGTATCATTCTTAATGTAGAACGTCTCCGATCAAAATGATCGATTTCTAAAGCAACTCATAACTTCAATACTTTTTATGGATATGCGTTCTTAATGATCATAGGAAATATTATCCGTTAATCTTATAATGGATTTAAAAATCAGTTTACACGGTTGAATGTACACGTAATACCGCATGATGCACGTGATCGCTGTAATATCGCCTTGCACGTTCGTTGGCGTTTCGTTACACACCGAAACCCAACATGATTGTATTATATGGCAAAGTGAAGTCTTTATTACTCTTATCAACAACGTCAGGCATCAAACGCAAATATCTTGTATAATAATAACCAGTTTGACATGGACGATAATGCCCTCGTTTATAAATGCCATAAACTCTGTCTGTCTTTTTCCAGTTTTATATGACAACGTCAAAAATCGTGTTTTAATACCAAAATACCTCTTGAAATCTTGATATTTGAGAGCAAAGTCAAATTGAGAGCATCATGACTGCTTGTTAAAGAAAAAAATCATTGTGGAAGAAAGGAATCTAAAGTTCTTAATGTGTATGACTCCCGGTGTCAAATATACAGATATGTTTTTCATATATATATATATATATATACGTGTATGTATTTAATGTCAATTCTTCGCTTTCCCTGTCGTAGTTTACCGTTTTCCAAAGCATGTATACTATACCTGAAGGTGTTAAATGTGTGTACGAGTGGACAGCATAGGGCCATGTAAAAATAGGAATACACAGTCTAAACCCACCAATATGAAGTTATTCCCTCAACTCTCCTATATAGATAGACCGATGGCAAGGTAGCCATATCTACCTAGATAGATAGACCGACAGCTAGAAAGACAGACCGACAGCTAGCTAGCTAGCTAGATAGATAGATAGATTGCAAGGTACCCCATGTCCACCTAGATAGATAGATCGACAGCTAGGTAGAGAGGCCGATAGCCAGATAGAGAGGCGGATAGCCAGATAGAGAGACGGATAGCCAGATAGAGAGACCGATAGCCAGATAGAGAGACCGATAGCCAGATAGAGAGACGGATAGCAAGATAGGGAGACCGATAGCCAGATAGGGAGACGTATAGCTAGATAGAGAGACGGATAGCCAGATAGAGAGGCCGATAGCTAGATAGAGAGACTGATAGCTAGATAGAGAGACGGATAGCCAGATAGGGAGACGGATAGCTAGGTAGAGAGGCCGATAGCCAGATAGAGAGACGGATAGCTAGATAGAGAGACTGATAGCTAGATAGAGAGACGGATAGCCAGATAGGGAGACGGATAGCCAGATAGAGAGGCCGATAGCCAGATAGGGAGACGTATAGCTAGATAGAGAGACGGATAGCCAGATAGAGAGGCCGATAGCCATATAGGGAGACGGATAGCTAGATAGAGAGACGGATAGCCAGATAGGGAGACGTATAGCTAGATAGAGAGACGGATAGCCAGATAGGGAGACGTATAGCTAGATAGAGAGACGGATAGCCATATAGAGAGACCGATAGCCAGATAGGGAGACGTAAAGCTAGATAGAGAGACGGATAGCCAGATAGGGAGACGTATAGCTAGATAGAGAGACCGATAGCCAGATAGGGAGACGGATAGCTAGATAGAGAGACGGATAGCTAGATAGGGAGACTGATAGCCAGATAGAGAGACTGATAGCTAGGTAGAGAGGCCGATAGCCAGATAGAGAGACGGATAGCTAGATAGAGAGACCGATAGCCAGAACGGGGGGGATAGCTAGGTAGTGAGGCCGACAGACAGATAGAGAGACGGATAGCCAGATAGACTGAGAGCCAGATAGAGAGACGGTTAGCTAGATATGGAGACCGATAGCCAGATAGAGAGACTGATAGCTAGATAGAGAGACTGATAGCTAGATAGAGAGGCCGATAGCCAGATAGAGAGACGGATAGCTAGATAGAGAGGCGGATAGCTAGATAGAGAGACGGATAGCTAGATCGAGAGATTGATAGCTAGATAGAGAGACTGATAGCCAGATAGAGAGACGGTAAGCTAGATATGGAGACCGATAACCAGATAGAGAGACGGATAGCTAGGTAGAGGGACCAATAGCCAGACAGAGAGACGGATAGCTAGATAGAGACCGATAGCCAGATAGAGAGGCGGATAGCTAGATAGACAAACCTATAGCCAGATAGAGAGACCGATAGCTAGGTAGGTACTTATAACTAGACTGAGAGACCGAGAGTTAGATAGAGACCGATAGCCAGATAGAGAGACCGATAGCTAGGTAGGTACTTATAACTAGACTGAGAGACCGAGAGTTAGGTAGAGACCGATAGCCAGATAGAGAGACCGATAGCTAGGTAGGTACTTATAACTAGACTGAGAGACCGAGAGTTAGGTAGAGACCGATAGCCAGATAGAGAGACCGATAGCTAGGTAGGTACTTATAACTAGACTGAGAGACCGAGAGTTAGGTAGAGACCGATAGCCAGATAGAGAGACCGATAGCTAGGTAGGTACTTATAACTAGACTGAGAGACCGAGAGTTAGGTAGAGACCGATAGCCAGATAGAGAGACCGATAGCTAGGTAGGTACTTATAACTAGACTGAGAGACCGAGAGTTAGGTAGAGACCGATTGCCAGATAGAGAAATCCACAGGTAGATCGACCGAGACTGGATTCCCCAGACAGACAGACAGACAGACAGATAGATACGTGGTAAACGTGTTTACAAGACCTTCAGGCTTTCCTCCCATATCCAACTAAGACGCTCTGATATTACTGACAAATTGTTCGGACCGGCGTTAATCCAAAGTCCCTCACTCATTCAACCTCCACCCATTAAGGCCGAGCTAAAGTGGTTACCGTGTCGAGTGTTACTTTCGCAACAATCTCGAATAGCCAAACCACTCAACACACCCAAGGGTACGTAACCCACCCAGTCTCCCTGTTCACCGGTTAAAACCCACTCCACCCATCCACCCCACCCCACCCCACCCCACCCACGGGTCGAATCTTAACCCCGTAAGCAACGGTAGAGTGCTGAACTAATTTCTGATGATACCTTCTTAATACGACTCGACAGCTCTTCCACCAAACCTGCCCAAGGGTACTAGGGGCACCCAGACATCATGTCCCTACCCTTTAACCAACCCCTTCCACTTCCAATCTCACCCCTGTTGGCGACGTCGTTGCGCGCTGAAGTAGTTTATGGAGTTGACCGTTGCCCCAGTAGCACAGTTACACCGAAGCAAACGTGATTAACCGCTTTGTATTTCTGTAATAACCAACCTTCTGTTGATAAATTTCTTTTCTTAGGCGGACAGAATTGAGAGAAAATTGGCTAATTAATATTTGGGCTACCGGACCGGCCGTATAAACAGATTGGACAAGGGAAGGCGCGGGTCTCCGACCTGGCTTGGAATCGAATTAGCACTGCAGTTCGTCATCTTTGCGGAGTGTTACCACTTTGTGAACAGGAATGATGCCACTGGGCTCTCGACGCCGTGCAGAATTGGGGTTAAGATACGGCGAAGTTGTAAACAAACGCTCAGGTCTTGCTTGGGGGGCTATCGAAACCCGTAATACGATACAAGAATTACTGGTCCATTTTTACAGACATTTACGATCGGCTTGTATAAGTCGGCATATATCCTTATACTAATATAATTTCAAATGTTCAACTTTTTATTTTTCTGTTGCTTTTGGTGAAATAATTCAAATGTTTTGTTTGTAAATCCGTATGCATTTGAACATACCATTTGCTATGAACATTTTGAACCTGTCATTGTGTTACATATGTCGCTTCAAACGATCATATATAATTATTAAAATTCATATTATATCATTCAAACACACCATTTGGTTAAAAATGTTGAAAAATATTGACTTATGTTTACTCAAACCAAACCATATATATATATGCTTGTACTTTAGTTAAATTAGTCTTATTTACGTAACAAAATATCAGAGTTTAACAAATGTCGCAAAGGACAACAGAAATGATGTGCATTGTTGACATTTGAAAGAGATTCAAAAGTTTAAATGAAACAAAAACGTCTCCAAATGTGCCTGAATGACGATTTTTTACCCTGCTTCCTATGTAGGCGTTTTGAACTCTGTTTGACAATTCAAACAATGGAGGTGTCTAGCTTCACAAATGGAACGTATGTATGAATTCCATCTAAAAAGCATTTGCTTTCCGGGCTGAAAAAAACATCTCAGTGGCGCGTCTAGACCAGGATTTTTGTTATTTTCTCACAATAACTTTCACACCGCCTTTGCCTATTAGATGTATACACGGAATAAAAGGTATGTATGATGGTAAATACGGAACATTATGATTGCATTTCCGAGTGCTTTGACATTTGAGGTTGCTCTCTCCGAGGTCCGCGCCTTGTTGTGTCGGCTTATCTCTTTGATCTCTTCTCCGGCGATGAGAAACATCGTTGCCTGCTGGATTCTATCATCGACAGATATGTGAATTTTTTCTTTCAAGATTATCTATTGAAAGGGTATCATAATATTGCCGTTGGTGCAACCTGATCTCATCCCAAACAAACGCCACCAATCCACAAAGGAGTGCAAACTGTTTTAAAATTTCATCTGTCAAAGACCAAGGAAACAGTCGGCTGATATTTTAAGAGTATTTCCATTAATGTTGCCTGCCCTGGTCTTTGAAAAGATACTTCTGCAAGATGGCTTGATGTGACTGCTCTCTTTACCAGCCGCTGCATGCTCGTCATGGAACGGGGGAGGGGGAGGGGAGTGTATGGATGCTAAAGATGCGTTCTGTAGGCTTGTTAGCAGCTGACCCAAGCACCGATCGGAATGGAGCCTATAATTATAAAGTCAGCAGGCCACCTTGCTCCCTGGGCCCCAAATTAAAACATGTCACTCCTGTCATTGTAGTTTCCGTTCAAAAACACCGGCGTTGACTGCCTCTGAATATGAGTGGCAATATTCGTTTTGTGAGGCTCACTTTCCTCTATCGGCTAACTTCCCGTGCGCCATAGGTTCGACCAGACTCGCAAATAACCCGCTACAGCCGCAGGAAAACTGATTTTGAAGCTTTCATTCAGAATGGATACAGATACAAATTTGAATAAATGAAATAAACAGTGTGCACGACCTGTGCGTGCCAGCCGGACAGAGAGAGCGGACCAGGGACGGCTTCTATTGATGGCTCAGTAGACCGCGGATAGGCAACCATTCATTGCGAATTTATGGATTTCCTTCTCACATGATCTACAATGCAAAACGCGACTTGACTGATTTTGGCTGCCGAAATTGATGTTTGCATATCAAACACTGATTAATCTGCTTGAGGTGCCATTTCTAGCCATTCTTATTTCGAATGGACATGACAGGGATAGCTTTTCGGACAAGTTCAGATGACAGACGCAAGGGGGCGTCTTGTCCGACATGTCCCGCACGTGCTGGTCGCGCGCATCACACGGGTCACGTGCCACGCGACCTCTCCTGTCTTTGCTATATGAATAAGCAGACGACAATTTGAGGGTCAGACATCTCCAGAAAAAATAATTACATGACACTTTTGTCATCACTCTCCCGGGAGAAGCAACTTCGTGTGACACTTAAAAACACGATTATAATGAAGTGCAAGCTAAAACACAATAAAACAGCTGAAAAATGAACACCCTTGCTAATTTCGAAACAAAACAGGCGACACGCACCGTGAACCGATCTCGCCCTGCACACACGCTGCGCTGACAGTCAGAGTAACACTTCTGCCGCTCTCTATACCCGTAGAACATCCGTATTGCTAATCAAGTGCGCCCGCCCGCCCGCCCGGGGATAGTGTCATATGCATTGTCGTGCCTGGAGGCAAGTCTCAATTTGTACTGGAGATATCTATCTTATGTGGTTTCTTTCCGAGAATAACGTGTGCAGAAATATCGTTCTGTTTACAAAACGTCGAACATTGTTAGCTTTGTGTTGTGGCAGCGAATAGCTGCAAGATTGCTGATCACTCACTCACTCACTCACTCACTCACCCACCAACCCACTCACTCACTCACTCACTAACTAAATGTGTTTTGTCGAAGTTAACTACAATTCTTAGCAAATCCAAATCACTTTCTTGTATTGTAGTTCCGTTGCTCAATATTCTTTTTATAAGAAAGGACACCTGGATAAGAATTACAGTAAACTGCGGTTATAACGAACTCAAAGGGGCCATTCATTTTAGTTCGTTATAACCGTAGTTCGTTATAAGCATATGTACAATATATATATACAACAAATTGCCGGGACAAAAAAATACGTTCGTCATATCCGTCAGTTCGTTATACACGTGTTCGTTATAAACGTACTTTACTGTAAAACCAATAAATGTCCTTATTTTACAACTGAACTGCAAATTTAAACTGCTCTTGGCAAATTATAGTTTTCTTTAGACTATGAAATGTTTTACGCAGCACTCAAGAATATTCCAGCTATATCGTGCTGGCCTGTAAATAGTCGGGTCTGAGACAAGCAAACGAGTGGTTGATAGCATGAGCAAAGGCCACAGGGCATAATGTTACACATTACCAGGTCACACAATAGAACCATCCAATCCTCATTTGTCGGCATCCCCGAGGAGCAACATGGTTTAGAGAATTGGAATCTATTACAATGCTATCAGAGTTACCCGCCCTTTTCATGTGGGAAAAACAGTTCTGAAGAACAGGGTTCGAACGAAATATTTTTTCGGCCGAACATGTTTATGTTCTTCCTGACACCCAGCATTATATATCTCGAGCCCACACATGAAGCGTTTTTCGTTTCAAGGACCCATGTGTGGTTCGAGGTTTGAGGCAAACAAAGACGTCATGCGCGTCGATCACCCTTATTGTCTTATCACGACCAGCATTCAAAATGGCCTCAGACATTACGCACTTCAAGGTCAGGGAGTAGATCAAAAGTTCGATGTCAGATTAATTTTAATTCCTTCAGTTTGCGTGTGTTGGGAGTAAACAGGTCTACAAGTTGTCCGTTCAAAAGAGAAAGAAAAATCATTTCAAGAGATTTACAGGCCAAGTCAGTATATAACAGTTCTAGGCGGCATAGTTTTATCCTGAAAACGAACGGCATCTTCATCGCAGGTGTAAAAACGAGTTGAGTGAAAAAGCAGTCAACTTGACATACTCAAAAGCTCTACCGCAACACCAGCTTTATGAATCATTGCAAAGTAGGATTCGCTTCACAAAAGAACCTTTTGGGGGATGCCAACATTTTCACAATTAACTTTTTGGGGTATGTCTCAAAACTGAAGGAACTCAACCTTTTAATCCAAATTTGCAATTTTGAACTGCCCCCTGTCGAGGTGTCACCATACCCATATTGCGTTATCCCGTTGAACGAGAAACACGAAAAAAACCCATCGTTTTTTATGATTAAAACAAAATCAATATTGCCATTTTTCATCATTAATGTTCGATAGACAGCCATCCGAATCATTATACCTACGTTAAAGAAGTAATCACGATACATCATGTTATTAAGTCAGAAAGACATTAAATAGCAAGGTCAATACATCATCGTCTAAATCCTAGAAATGTAACTAGAAATGGGGATTTGGACAAATTAATCCGCTTACTGTTATTCTATATAAAAGTAATCTTCGATCATAAATTGCAAGGGATGACAGTCGTCACGATCGGGCGAGAAGAAACGCCCCCAGCAGCAGAAGATGATCAATGTATCAGTCAAGTTATCGCTATGCGAATATTCGCCTCGCCACAGATTGATAAATCTGCGCCAGTATCATGCAATATGGCCATCATCCGATGGTTCTCTGGGAACAAGAGGTGGGTCTAATTTCAACTGTTCATAAGTCTTCCGCCTCCCGACCGGGATCAGTTCTAAAGAGCGATCTCTGGTCTGGTGTGACCGTCTCGCGCATTATACGAAGCGCCATCTATATTTCAACGATTCATTATATGAATACATGTATATGGAAAGCATAACCATGGCGCCGTGCACGGAGAGAGGGTTATTAGAAAAGATGAATTCCAGGAAAATGGGAGCTTTTAAAATTGTGTTAGTTCAAAAATACGAATAACGAGTTTTGAGATAAAAAGTTATTTTTCATAAGGTTTTGGTGTAGACTTTCTCACAATGTTACAAAACGTGGTTACTTGGTCCATACAAATTTGATGAAATAAGATGTTTATTGTAATAAAAGTTTCATTTAATTCTTCAGGGACTAAACAAGAGTTCCACATTATCACTGTATCAAATGCAACAATAGGACTGGCAAAGATGATATCGGAGAAGAATAAGCCAGAGACCTGTCCAAGTTACTTGAACCTCTAAAAGACGTTTCATGATGGTTAATTACATACTTCGTAGTGTTCGGAAATTTTTCCAACAAGGGAATTCACACACCTCTGAGTGGAATCGAACCTACATGGATCTTCGGTACGACGAGCGAACGCTACAACCACTAGACTAAATAACATACAAACATTATACCTTGGAGCCCTTAAAACATATATATATATTGCATAATCAATGCAACCATGCATGTACAAGAGTAAGTAAATACCCGTCGACCAATGAAGATCCGGGGTAGAATAGGTCTTCAGCAACCCATGCTTGCCGTAAAAGGCGACTATGCTTGTCGTAAGAGGCGACTAACGGGATCGGGTGGTCAGGTTCGCTGACTTGGTTTATGCATGTCATCGTATCCCAATTGCGTGGATCATGATGTCTGGTCCAGACTCGATTATTTACAGACCGCCGTCATATAGCTGGAATATTCCTGAGTGCGGCGTTAAACAACCAACCAACAATATCCGTCGTGTATGAGGACACGTTTCAGAATCAAGTCAGCCATGCATATACACGTGCCAGTCCATACCCGTCGATAGACGTTTCAGAATCAATGCAACCAGACACGTACACGTGTCAGTCAATACCCGTCGATATACGTACATGTGTTACAGAATCAAGTCAGCCATGCATATACACGTGTCAGTCAATACCCGTCGATATACGTACATGTGTTACAGAATCAAGTCAGCCATGCATATACACGTGTCAGTCAATACCCGTCGATATACGTACATGTGTTACAGAATCAAGTCAGCCATGCATATACACGTGTCAGTCAATACCCGTCGATATACGTACATGTGTTACAGAATCAAGTCAGCCATGCATATACACGTGTCAGTCAATACCCGGCGATATACGTACATGTGTTATAGAATCAAGTCAGCCATGCATATACACGTGTCAGTCAATACCCGTCGATATACGTACATGTGTTACAGAATCAAGTCAGCCATGCATATACACGTGTCAGTCAATACCCGTCGATATACGTACATGTGTTACAGAATCAAGTCAGCCATGCATATGCACGTGTCAGTCAATACCCGTCGATATACGTACATGTGTTACAGAATCAAGTCAGCCATGCATATACACGTGTCAGTCAATACCCGTCGATATACGTACATGTGTTATAGAATCAAGTCAGCCATGCATATACACGTGTCAGTCAATACCCGTCGATATACGTACATGTGTTACAGAATCAAGTCAGCCATGCATATACACGTGTCAGTCAATACCCGTCGATATACGTACATGTGTTACAGAATCAAGTCAGCCATGCATATACACGTGTCAGTCAATACCCGTCGATATACGTACATGTGTTACAGAATCAAGTCAGCCATGCATATACACGTGTCAGTCAATACCCGTCGATATACGTACATGTGTTACAGAATCAAGTCAGCCATGCATATACACGTGTCAGTCAATACCCGTCGATATACGTACATGTGTTACAGAATCAAGTCAGCCATGCATATGCACGTGTCAGTCAATACCCGGCGATATACGTACATGTGTTACAGAATCAAGTCAGCCATGCATATACACGTGTCAGTCAATACCCGTCGATATACGTACATGTGTTACAGAATCAAGTCAGCCATGCATAAACACGTGTCAGTCAATACCCGTCGATATACGTACATGTGTTATAGAATCAATACACGTGTCAGTCAATACCCGTCGATATACGTACATGTGTTATAGAATCAAGTCAGCCATGAATATACACGTGTCATTCAATACCCGTCGATATACGTACATGTGTTATAGAATCAAGGCAAACATACATGTACACGTGTCTGTCAGTACCCGTCGATATACGTACATGTGTTACAGAATCAAGTCAGCCATGCATATACACGTGTCAGTCAATACCCGTCGATATACGTACATATGTTACAGAATCAAGTCAGCCATGCATATACACGTGTCAGTCAATACCCGTCGATATACGTACATGTGTTACAGAATCAAGTCAGCCATGCATATACACGTGTCAGTCAATACCCGTCGATATACGTACATGTGT